>NC_056742.1:68554315-68559315 GCF_019279795.1 Protopterus annectens
CTGCTATTTAATATTTTTATTAATAATCTCTATTCAGCTATCCCACAGGATTTCCTTGTCCAATATGCAGACAACTCTACTATAGTCTGTTCCACACCTAATGCAAAAATACTTCAGCTAAACACCCAAGCAGCCTTTTCTTCCATGGAGAGATGGCTGCACTCTAATCATTGCTCTCTTAACCCAAAAAAAAAAACAAACAAACTCAGGATTTTCACTCCCAAGAGACAACCCCCTATAAATAAACCTGACCTTCACATCTATTTACTCAATACTACAAAAATTGAGTTAGTGGCCCACATCAAATTGCTAGGTGTAATAACTGATGAAAACCTGAAGTTCGATTTGCATTTTCAAAACAATATTTCTAAGACACACAAGAAATTTGGAATGCTGTACAAACACAATAAGTTCCTCTCCCTCCCCTCTAAGCATACATTGTTCCTTCTCTAACCTATGGTGTACCATTGTTTACCAACTTGCAGTCTTCTCAGCATTCAAAATTAGAAATATGCTACAATAAAATTGCTAAATTCACTACAAACTCCTGCGACTCAACTCACCATTGTATTGCCTAAAAAAGTTACAATGGCTTCAACTTCCCCAGTACTTGTCATTCCTTCAGCTCTCCAATTATTCACAAGCTAATTTACAAGCCACAACCCTGCCCTGCCCTTAATTCACTACTCACCCCCTATTCCCCTACGAGACCACTGCAATCTGAACAGTAGCAGCTTCTTCAAGTCCATAAACCCATATCAACAACAGGACAATTATTATACTCTTGGACCATAGCAAAAAAATGGAACAACCTGCCAACATCCCTCCACCTTCAACATAATCCTAGGAACTTTAAAAATGCTCTTCATAACTACTTCCTCAACAGTTGGATATGTCACTGCTCAATTTCATCTTCAGTCATTACTTAATGTGAACATTAAATCTGTTTAGTCCATCTTTCTTCCCTCTGATTTTTCGTCTCCTATGTACTAATTATTTTTTTCTCCTATGCACTAATACTTCTAATCTGCTGCCTAATTTCTACTTGTAAAATTACTACACTCTCACCACTCCTATTGCCACTCATCTCCAGTTCCTTAGCCTTCCTCTCCCTAACTTACATTCCACTTCTACTGCTTTATAGTTTCTTGTTTAGCATAACTCCTCTGTCTTGTTCAACTTGTATAAATTATACAGTCCATGTAGTCCTTGTATTTTACTCCTTGTGTTTCTTTAATGCCTGATTGATCTGCCCAAACCAATTACCTCTTTGTCATAAACATATGTCCCTTACTCGTCTTTTGATTTTTAACCTTTTGTATAATTGTTATAGAAACTATTCATGTACATATTGTTAAATGTCATTTAAAGTTTTGTTATATCTGTTCTTGTATGTTCAACTTGGAACTTTTCTCCCCGGGCCTCCACCAAAAATGGGCTTTCATTGGCCCAGTGGACTTTCCCGGTAATCAAATGCCAATAAATAAATAAATAAATAATAAATATATCTGTGTGTGTATAGGGACCTACTTTATAAACTCGAACAGCTAAAATGTAAAAATTTATAACACTGAGACCATAATATCGAAATCATAATATGTCGAAAGTTCATAAGATCGACATACTAAACACCGCACTTTTAAAATGTCGACAACACTGCAACTGACATTTGTTTGCCACCCCATTCCCTTGTAACACCAGAAACAAGGAATCCACCCTTGCATACTACACATCAGGCTTGCTTAAAGTGCAGACTGAGTGATAAAATAAAAACTACATGTGATTATACCATTTATTAAACCATAACATTACATTTTCAGTACTCTGATAATACCTTTTAACAATTCCAGTGAACTACAGTTTGACTTGTTCGAAAGTTGCCAAATCAAAGCACTTACTGTGCACGTCACAATGAACTCATATGAATGAAGAACGCACATCATTCATAACAACAGATTCTACAATTAAACTGAAGAAATAAAACAAAAATGTAGCTGTACAAACCTCCACATCCCCTGCTAATTAAATATACCAACTCCAAGATCACACTACAGTGGGGAAAAGGTAAATTTATCAATCTTCACTGTACTGTGATCTCCATTCCACTTAGTTTTGTTTGTTCAAACCATTGATAAAGCTACATTTTTTTTCTTTATTCAGTTTAATTGTAGAATCTGTTCCTATAAATACAGAATGCTCTGCATTCATAACACTGCTTTCTGACATGCGCAAAAGGTACTTCAATATTATAACTTTCAGTCTTATGCACTTTTGACATATTGTGATTTTGATATTATAGTCTCAATGTTATAAGGGTCAGCGTTTTGGTTGTTCAAGTTTATAAAGTAGATATATATATATATATATATATATATATATATATATATATATATATATATATATATGGATCTACTTTAGATGTTCGACAGTTTAGAATGTCGACAGCTATTTGAACGAGACCACAAGATCGACAGACCACTTAAATGAAAGTTCAAAAGAACAAGAACTCATAACAACGTAAACCTAAAGCAGAATACACATGGAATACTACATTTGCCCTAAATATATCTAGAAATGTACAAACAGAAACATTTGTCCATATGTATTCACATGTCACCATTTACACTTTAAGTAGTTTAGCAACGGCTTTGACAAAGTCAACGGCCATCTATTCGCTTCTGTTAGAAATGACAGTCTGAAACTTTTCATGCCTTTCTATCAGCTTTCTCTTTTTGGGAGATGGGACACAACCCTATTTTGTTCGCTAACAAGACAAGTAATGATGGCATGTAGGTTTGTACTTCTGTTCCCGACGAGACACTTAAGTCTCCTGTGCCAAGCTTCAACTGTGTTCTGTGTACACGGTAAACACAGTTCATTCAGCTCACTAACATTCCAAAATGTTATAGGAAATAATGGGGGGAATCGATGTTTAGAAGTGCTCCGTGTACTAAACTTAAGTGCTCTACCGTGAATATACCAATCGGAGAAGTACTTTACTAATTCTTGTCCCTCCTGCGGAAAGCCCTGTGTTAGTGATTCGAATGTTGACTCCACTTCATTCTCCTGTAAGAATGATAGAGCAACAAGACTCTTGACTGCAAGTTGGAATGTTTGAGACGTGTTTAGTGCCTAGTTAAACCTAAACTTTGAACCTTGCACCAAACATTTTGAAAAAAATGGAAGAGGCAGCCCTTAGATTTGGCGTTAGGAACATTTAGTCTGACGCTTTTAAGAGCTGCAATTTCAAAGTCGCAGAACACGAATCTCACAGTTACATCAAAGTTATGATCTGACAACAAATGGAATATACAATGCCACAAGTAATTCTAACATTTTAGGGATTTCTTAGACAAGAATGCATACATTAATGGAATAGCCTGACTATGAGTGCCATACTTCACAAATCCGTGAATAGAATAAAGTTGCCTAATATTCAGACCTTTACCAAAGAGCGTCCATCATCCAAATAGTGGCATGGCTCAAGTCCTGCAAATTGCTTACTGTGCTAAACACTACCACTTTAGTTTCAGAACTACTATCAGATATTCTACTACTAACAAATTTACCATTTTTTCAATGGGAACATTGAAAAATCCATGTTGTCTAAAGTCACTTCTGCACCTCCATAATAGGAAGTTTGTTTACGGCGAACACACCCAGCTTGTTGCAACAAAGCTTTCTTACGAGGTACATGAGAGATTGACTCTAGTGAAGTGGAGGCCACAGCATCTTGAAGAATTAAACACGGAATATCACGACTATACATTCCCCATGTTTTCACCTCATTACAAACTTTGTATCTTTCTACTTCACCCGGTTTAGCCGTATGGTTATGCGGTACGGACTTATGTAAAATATCACCTGTAGGCATCAATGTTGTTGTAGCTCTGCCTCTGCAACTGTCACTTATTTTATATTTACAACACCAGTATCTTCTGTTATCCCTATATCTTTGAAGGTAGTAAATATAATTATCTACCACAAGTAATTCTTTCCCTTTCTGGGAGGTAATGGTTTTATAGGCAGTACCTACTATACTAGGAGCTTCCATCTTTAGTACCCTAACAGCAATGTGGTGCATAATTTGCAGTTTGATTTGTAGTGCTTAGCAGCATGAATTTGCCATAATTAGCAGATTGATTTGTAGAGTATAGCAGCGTGAATACGTGTCTCAGTGCACTTAATTGTTGTATTTCACCGGACATATTATTTATAATTCAGTGTATGCCTACATTTTTCACTTTCTGTATTTCCGTTTTCATCTATATGGGATGTCATTCATATGTATTTTCGTTTAAGTGATTTGTCGATCTTGTGGTCTCGTTCAAATAGCTGTCGATGTTCTGAACCATTAAACATCTAAAATAGATCCATATATATATATATATATATATATATATATATATATATATGCAGTATAAACACACACACACACACACACACACACACACACACACATACACACACACACGGGTGTCACTGACTAATGTTACATATTTACAAAAAGCAGACTTTTCATGTTTTTATTTAAAAATACATTCTTTCTCTCTCTCTATACATATATATATATATATATATATATATACATATATATATATATATATATATATATATATATATATATATATATATATACCTACATAAATATGTGTATCTATACTAATAAATCACAAATAGGTTACTTCAGTCATGTACTTGCATAATGATTTTATCAAGAGAAGTACAAAAATGCAGTGTGTCTATACCCTAGTACATTTTTGAAAAGCAGTGTGAATAAAATGCATAAAGTTTTAATATACATACTTAACTAAGTATATGTTTACAGTATAAACCTTTGGATTATTCTGTTACCTATTTATTATGTAGGCAACATATTTTTCTATTGCAAGAGTTGGAAACGTGACAATTCTATGAGTGTCAGTTCTCTGAGTCATAAGTATATAAAGTCATTTTGCTGAAAACTTTGATATAACAAAATCAGATTTGAGCTTTCACAT
>NC_056742.1:68919315-68931815 GCF_019279795.1 Protopterus annectens
TAAAAGGTAATGGCATCAGAGATGTTGCGTATGGACCAAGTTACACCCAACCCCCATAATGAAGTAGTGAACCAACAACACTTGGGCCTGGTTATGCAGAAGTTTGTGCAGTAATAGATACTGAGATTTTGTATGAAATAGTTGTCAACACATCTGTCATTTTTCATATTCAATTTGAATTAGAAGAGAATGACAAACAGTTAATATTTGGATAATTAAAATCTCCAAGAATAGTCTGAGCATATCTTCAAAGCTTAAATAAATGGGCATTAGATGTTGTACTGACATTTAGTTTGGAAAAAATGTATGATTATATATTTTTCAAACAAGATCAATAGGCATTCTATTTATCTATCAACAACTGAACTCCAGGAGGTGAATGTATACCAAGACATGAGTATTTATGTATCCTCTAATCTGTCCCTTAACAATGAAGCAAATAGGTATATGGGCTTTCTAATTAAAAATCTTACAACAATAAATTAATATCATGTAACTGAGATGTTCAAACCTTATATAAGGCCAATTATTGAGTATAATAAAATATTTTGTATATAGACACTATCATCTGAATGATCTTGAAAGGGTTCAAAGGAGTTTTACAAACAGAATAATCAGCATAAAACATTTAGACTATTGTACTAGATTAAAGTATCTGAATTTTTTTATGTTTAATATTGAAGTTAACAATAACACAAGAACATTTTGATGCAATTTGAAATGTCTTGCTTAATTGGAAAAATGTAATGTTAGGCATTTTTTATTACTGTCAAAATGACACATCTCTGGAATAATCTACCAGGTCATTTTAGGTGTGCAAAGGGACTGGACTTTTTTTTTAATTTGGACATGGGTTGTTGAGAAAGTGCATGAGTCACCACTTGAGGAATCAGTGCTCTTTGATGGCTCTCAGGCCTGAGTACTGTATATGATTTATGAACTTATGAACTTATATTTTTCAGTTGTGCTTCAGAAAACTCAAGCCCATGCTAGTTTATAATTAACTGGGTAAGAAAGATCCAGCAAGTGAGTGTCTTATTCTGCCAGTATCACTGCATGAAAAAACTTTACTAAGATCCAGAATGAAAATTTGTTGTTGTGCCATCTATTGGGAGAAGCCCAAACTAAAGAAGTTATCAAACAGAATGCCGGTATTCAATGTCTACCACAGCTGCAGTCTGGTAACTTAAAGAAATTCTTAATGTCTGAAGGTTTTCCTTAGGCCTCTGCTGAAAATGGGTGTGTGTCCAGTCAGGCCTTCCTATTTAACAAAAGCAAATACATATATAAAAAATACTAATAAATAAGTTTATCAACATGAATCACAATAACCTGGAGGAACAAATGATGCATCATCAAATGAGAGAAATACAGCAAAAGAAGCATGAATTGCAGACGAACGTTAAAGAGTATGAACAGAAATTATTTTCCAAGAAACTAATGCCATTAAGATGGTAAAAGGAGAAGTAAGAACATTGATGATGTAGGAATGAAATGTATAGGTGGAGGAAGCAAAGTAGACTTTCCAATTGAAAGATGCTTGTGAGAAAGCTTCAAAGGAGAAATGCTCTAGCATGAAGCATTCTGAAGAGTTCAAGCAAGAGAAAGAAATAGGCATAGCCTAGACTTAAATGACAGAGGGAAAATACGTTACAAGAATCAAGCAAACAAAGTGAAATGAAGGAAGGACAGTAGTGCACTAAGAGGTATAAATTCAACCCCATGCAGAAGGAGAATAATGTTTTCCATCATAGTGATGTCATATCTGGACTTTTTGAGTTCAAGACACCCAGAGAAATGTACAGTTCTAGCCAACAATACCAATTCCAGGACCCAACTCACATTATTTCAAAGAAAGTAGTCACTGCTGAGACGGAAATCACTTTAGTTTTTTTGTTTTATTTTTAAACACTCTAATACGTTAAAATGTATTCTAGTAAATTTATAAATATTAAATTAAATGAAATTATTTCTATCAAACCCATGTTAAACAAAAAGGCAAAATGCATTCTAGTAAATTTATAAATATTAAATTAAATGAAATTATTTCTATCAAACCCATTTTAAACAAAAAGGCTTTAATTGGAAAATAAATTCAAATGTTTTTAACAAGATTGTATAATATTTATAAATTTACTAGAATGCATGTATTTTATGATTAGTATGCATACAGTTTTTGAAGAACATATTTATATACGTTGTTTTTAACATTGGTCAGAAACCTATTTAATATTAATGGATTTTTAATACAATTAATTGTGATGTCATAATTGTTGGATATAAAAGGAAGTGTTTGAGAATGCTGATTGATTCTGATGAAATCCCTATGTGAGGGAAGAAAGCGCTCAATCCTGCTGTTCGTTTTATTATTTTAACGTATTAGAGTGTTTAAAAATAAAACAAAAAACTAAAGTGATTTCCGTCTCAGCAGTGACTACTTTTTTTGGTTTTGTGGACTTTGCACTGTTGGGTTCATTCATTTTGGTTCATTATTTCAAAGAAACCTGACCTGGCTGTAGTATATGGATGAGAGTTGAACCATCAGCTGGCTTACCAAGGGAAGACAGCTAGGTAAATACTCCAAAAATAAATTGTCACACTAAACATTTTTCTAGAAACTGTGCTAATTTTTTATTACTCTAATATTTTTAATAAAGAATTATAGTCTATACTTGTGACAGCTGTAAATTCTATGCAAAGTATGCTAACTATGCAAAGTAATTTTTTAAAGCTATTTTGGTATATGCATGACTCTGTAATACATTTAATCAGTGATATTTCTAAGTATCCGAATAAGCACAAAGGTCATGTGCCATTGTGATAATATTGATTCATGATGTATCTGTGGATAGTTTCACTGAAATGTGCACTGTTTTCAGTCAAGTGGCTAATCACTGACAGAGAAGCGACCTTCACTGTAATTATTGTATCAGTCTATCACATTATTGGTTTACCTTTTTGACATTAACCTTCAACCTTTCTAAGCACAATGTCTTTCTCTAATGATATTTATTTTCACATATGTCTGAAGTATGAAGCACAAAAGTCAAAGTCTTATTATCTGAATTTCCAGGGAACACATAAGTTTTATCACTTTCAATACTGATTGACTTTTTGCGACAGTTAGTATTTTAGAAATTATTCCTCAATAAAATTATAATTAAAAGGCATCAGTTTTCTTCCTGTCATGTTTCTTTCTGTTCAATCACTGCCCAACTTTTACATTCTTATGACTATACTGAGAACACCTACTTGGACAAGTATAATCGTTATATGTAAACATGCACCTCTGCACTCAGAGATCTTTTCTAGATTCTTCATAGGCATTCTTCAAAGAATGACCTATCACTGGATTTCTTGACTGCTTGTTATAGCATTATTGATTACTGCCCCAAGCAGGAAGAATTTATTTATAATTTCTGGAATATAGTTATTGATCTTCACAGTTTTAGGATTTTTGTCTTCTTCTTTTTGAGGTGGGAAACCACATTGAGACTATGCTCTTTAAATGAAATAAACAGATTTCTCAAAATGTATTCACTTACAATGATATAGAATCATCTTCATGATGAAGATTGTTGATAATTATTTATCCAATTGTTTACCTTGATTTACTTCATACAGGTCGCCTTCTCGGGCAATTTCTTCTGCATATAAATTAAATGCTTTGTAAATTAAATTAAATAGGATAGGTGTGAATGAGAGGGAAGATAGAGGAATGGTGAGGATGCAGGGAGTAAAAGTAGTGAAGGTGGTTGAGTTTAAATACTTGGGATCAACAGTTCAGAGTAATGGTGAGTGTGGAAGAGAGCTGAAGAAGAGAGTACAGGCAGGATGGAGTGGGTGGAGAAGAGTGTCAGGAGTGATTTGTGACAGACGAGTACCAGTAAGAGTGAAAGGGAAGGTCTACAAGAGGGTAGTGAGACCAGCTATGTTATATGGGTTGGAGACAGTGGCATTGACAAAAAGCAGGAGTCAGAGCTGGACATGGCAGAGTTAAAGATGATAAGATTTGCACTGGGTGTGACGAGGGTGGACAGGATTAGGAATAAGTATATTAGAGGGTCAGCCCAGGTTGTAAGGTTTAGAGACAAAGCCAGAGAGGCAAGATTACATTGGTTTGGACATGTGCTGAGTAGGGATGCAGAGTATATTGGGAAAAAGATGCTAAGGATGAAGCTGCCAAGTAACAGGAAAAGAGAAAGGCCTAAGATAATATGGTTTATGGATGTGGTGAGAGAGGACATTCAGGTGGTTGGTGTGGCACAGCAAGATGCAGAGGACAGGAAGAAATGGAAACAGATGATCTTCTGTGGCAACCCCTAACGGCAGCAGCCGAAAGAAGAAGAAGGATAGTTATGGGTAAGCATGCTGACTTCTCATACACTTTTTCCACTTCTAAACCATTCTGTTTATCTTTGTAGTATTCAGACTGTTGCTTCATGAGAACTGTCAGATGTTTCTACTAGTCTTATGCTTCTCAGAGATTTTATGATATTCACAGTCAAAGACCAAGCTATAATCAAAGAAAAAAAAAGATATTTATCCTTTTAATATTAATTTGCCCTGTTAAGGGACCATCTCACATTTGCAGTGATGACTCATTCCAAGAATGGTTGCAATTTCCACTAAGTAATGTTAAGAAGAATGTTGCTAGAAAGCGGAATCAAAGAATTTGTGGAATCATTTCCACAGTTAGTCAGATCAACTTTCATCAAAACTGGCATACACTCAAATCTCTTCTAGTCAATTTGTTATGATGCTGTCTTCCAAAATTCCTAGCAGAGCTTGTAAGCATTGTAATAGTTGCATTACAATGGTGTAATACTTCAATGGGAAGTCCATCAGTGCCTGATGCTCTTTCTTTGGTAAAGCTTTCAGTGCTGCTTCTTATTTTTCTGATTCCTGATTATAAGTTACAGGCTGAAATGATTATTAATCTGTTTAATATTTACAGTATAAAGCCTCACTGTAGCCTTCTCATCATTTTTTTTTAATTTTCTTTGCTTCATATTTTACAGTTCATTGATCATCTTTGAATAGTCCATTTTGAGGATGGAATTGTGTCTTTAGGTTTCATAAAAGCCAGTACTTGTCTTCCTTTAGTATTTTCTGATTCTGCCTCCTTGTACACAATTGCAGTTCTTCTCTTTTTTCTCATCTGTTAGTACATTACAAATTTCAACTACGTTCCACAACTGTCTCTCTTTCTTCTCTGCTTTATCTCTTCTACATTTCTGAACAATATTCAAGTTCTCAACAATCAGAAATGTGATCATTTTTTGCTTTTCAGTCTTTTGCAGATACTAAGCACAGAGACAATGGATGGGAAAAGAAGAACATTTTCAGAAACTGTAATCAGTTTTAGTGATATGCCCAATCATTTGTAAAAAGCTATTACAAAGGCATGGCCAGGCAAGTAATCGTGTATAAAGGCCAGATGTAAATATGCTATCTGAATGGAGAAGTAAAGGTAACAGTCACTACATAAAATGTGGAAAAATCCATCACTATTGTTGTGCCAACTTGACCTCTGTCAGCCGAACTTCAGTCCCCTTCATCTTAACTAGATGACACTATTATGTAGATGCTGGTTATAAACAGGATAATCCTGCTAGAATTAGTTCTGACAGGGATAATCCCATTACTCGAGTAAGTAACAAAACCCTAGGTAGAGGCTAATTATGGCCTAGTTTTTCATTTAGTTCAGGAGAAGAATTTATGTTACAAGAAATTTTATAAAGAAAGAGAGAAAGAAAAAAAGAAAATCAGTAACTCCTAATCTGCTTTGTGCTACCTGTTTATGTAAAAGTTTAAAAGGTTGGAGGAATTTGCTGGATTTACTTAGAAGAAAGGAAGAGAAACCCTAAGTTCTATATGCTGCGTGACTAAGCAGAACATATTTTCCCTCATAGTTATCCAGAATAGATGGAAGAGATCTGCATATTTTGAAGAATGCTTTTATCCCTTTTCTAAAGTGAAGAGAAATTACCAGAGTAAAACTTGGTTTGTATAGGACTGTGAATATTCCTAAAGTGTAAAGTTTTATCTGTACTCAGAAGGCTGGGAGACTCTTTCTAATCTGGTTATAGCTAAAAAAAGAATTACATATGCTGCAAAGAGACTGGCATGCACTGTTCAGGGGCAACAAGAAAATTGCAAGGTACCGCCAGCTTTGCTTCAAAATGTATTGAAATTGCTAAAGCCAAGAGACACTGTTTTATATTTCTAAGCCTGGTAAGGTTTCTTGTTATTATGAGTTGTCCATGAATAGTCACTTTCTTCAGAAGACCAAGTCAAGTCCATAAGTAAAGTGTAAAATAAATCTATTTTTTTGCCAAAATGGACTAAAAGTATGTGTTTCTTAAATGTTAATAGCACAGGAAATGTTTCAGCGTGGACTGAATAGAAAAACATTACTTTGGATTGGATCTCAGTTATACAATGACCAGAAAAAAACAATTGATGTGTTCTTGATGATAAGGCACACTTAGGGAGAAGATTCCACACTATTGTCAAATAAAGAGTTATCATAAAAAATATTAGCAGGGTCTAATGTTTAGGGGCTTGTAGTAGTTAAACTATAAACAATGCCTGATTTCTAAATATGCATGTATGTGTAAATGAAATATAATAATCAACAAAACAGTGTTTAATACAATATTTGAATATTATTGTTTCAGTTTTAGTTATTAATTACATAAATAATTTTTACTGATGTTGCTTTATTTTTTGTTTACATTCTTACTTATAGAGCAATTCAGCATTTTTATGAAGAGCAAATGCAGCAGTTACATTTTGTGATGGAGAAGCTGTTAGAGCCTGCTAATGAATTTATTATTGATGCATTCAGTGTTTGTTAGGGGCTTATTTAATCTCTGTGTGGAACAGGTTCAATACACAGGTAATCAGCAATATGATAATCAGTATCCCTTACATAATTTACAAAGTTAAATCTATCACACAGCATAAAATGTGCATCTTAAATATACTGGAGACATTTTGGAGGGGATGGCACAATAGTTGTGTTTACCTCACAGAAACAAGATACAGGTTTTAATTACTAAATTTGGGTTGGGAAACTTGGCTAGGCTTAAATTGTCCACAAGGGCAAATAGCCTAATATGAACCTATGAACCTATAAGCAGGATAAGGACCACATATGTATGGTTTAATATCTAGTATGAGCATACCTCAAATGTTAAAAGTTCTCAATGCACACACATGCTTTATTCAACATATGGAGCATGGTTTTATAGGAATATATATTATATGCCTAATTATAACCAAGTTATTAGTCCTTGCATCGCTTCCTTGAAGATCATTTGAGACTGCTACACTTTTTCTTATCTTTGAACATAATTACTGTCCTCGGCACAGCTTTACTATTTTTTACCACCTTTAAGACCATTTCTGGGATCCCTACATTATTGTGTTGCTGCCTGTGTTAATGTACTTTCTCCAACATTATCTAAAGTAAAGTATAACAAGTAATCTATACTAGGTAAGATGACATCTGTGTTCCTGACTGTGCCCTCTAGCAGTGAACTCTAGCAGGTTTTTAACTTTTACAAGTATGCTGACATGATGAATGGTTTAGTCTAACTATAATAATGGTACTTTGATTCTGTCTGCTCACCAATATTTACAAAAAAAAAAAAAAGCTGTTGCCTCCTTCCCCAGTTCCCCAGTTTCAATTTCCCAAAAGGCTTTCCCTCTAAGCAAGTAATGACTAAATATGTGGACAATGATGGAAAATCATAAAACATCCAGAGACATTTTGAGGTCTGACACTGCATGTGAAGGGACTCATTGCTTCTAGAATGTCAGGTACTGCCTCAAATTGCCTTCCCTGGAGAATGTTATTGTGTCTAGAAAATGAGTTTCTTTTCAGTTTATTCTTTTCTTTCTTTTTAATGTCAGATAGTAAAATGAACATTGTATAATAACATTTTGATAAAAAAAGCTTTTCAGCTTAAGTGCTCTTGTTAGTTAATGTTTTTATATTACTATTACTTTTACAAATTGAAAACAAGCCAGTAGAGTGTGAAATAAGGACATCTGCATTCTTAGTGAAGATAACAAGTGTTCGCAGTGCTGACACCTTACTGTCTGCTGATTTTATGTCGATGCATGTTACCAAAGTGATACATACCATACACAAACTCACTTAGTAAATAAGGAGCGCTATCAAAAAGTTATTAAAATGATACATAGCAAGTTAAGAAATTTATGCTATTTGTCTCAAATGCTGTGCCCCACAGCACAAGTAACATCAGATTGTATATACTTTTAGCTGTATGCAAACTCTGTAGTATAATTATGTATGGTTTATCCAAACAAGCATTAACTTCATCACCACATAGCTACAGTAATCTGCTCACTGAGTGAAAAATTAAAAGCGATATCACTGCAGAATGAAATGTGAGGAAGAACCAGTCCAATATTTAAGGCACACTATTGTACTATCACTGTGAGGCAATTCCATTTAAAAGAGCTCTTGTTAAAACCAAACTTAACAGTAACAACATCTTTAAGGCAATTGTCAGTGTTCCCACAACAATGGTAAGTGCAGTAGAGTACCATGTCCACAATGTACTAATCTGCCATGGCAGATCTAGCACAAGGTGACCTAGGCAGCTGTCTAGGGTCCAGTGCTGGCTTGGGGGCCTGGCCATACAGCATTAATTAAAAGAATAAGAAAAGTTTAGAAAACAACACTGTTCAGTTTCCCTACTCTTAACAGTTGTCCAGTTCTTAAAGATGATATCCAGACCTGCATGGCAGCTCTATTCTCATTGGCTAAAAGCATCAGCCAATGGAACCTGGCATGCACAGCACAAGAGGGACTCCAGGAATTGGCATACATAATATGAGAGGAGTACTTCTATTACAAGATTTACTTTCCTGCAATATGAGTGGTATAGTGACTTTTGGCAGCAACCAAGTCTTTTTGAATGGAAATGGACTATGTGCAAGACTGGTTCAATTTCTGAACATTTTTGCAGCATAGATGAAGGCATGTTGAATTTATTTATTTTTTTTGTTTGTTTGCTTTTCATCATAGTGCATGTGTGTGCATGTTCGTGTGTGTGTGTGTGTGTGTGTGTGTGTGTGTGTGTGTGTGTGTGTGTGTGTGTGTGTGTGTGTGTGTGTGTAATGCCCCACTTAGTTATCAGGCTTGCTCAGAGTCAAACCCTGTATAGGAGGCAAGAGCCTTAATCCAACTCCCAAACTCCTATTAACTTTTTTTTTTTTTCTTTTGCAAAATCAGTCAAGATTGCAGTCAGCCAATGTCAGTCATTAGAGTTTCACAGTTTTTGTGGGTCAAAAAATGCATCTTGATCTAAAACCTTCTGTTCTGTTAACATTTATGTGATTTAGAGTGGTCTGTTCTTATCTGCCTCCAGTTTTGCAGAACATCTCTTATTTTGCCTCATATTTATGGCATATTCTTGAGCAAGTCACTTTAACTAGACAATGTTTTGGAGCAGCTAGAAATTTAGGCTATGCTCCTCAATGGTCTCATGGACTGCAAGTTTAGTAATTGCATATGAAGCAGAGCACTTATGGTGTAAAGGAAGGAAATAGTTTGCAGTAAACAGGAGCATCATTATCATATGAGCCATGTTCTTTGGATGAGATTATGGTTTCCTTAATGCTGACAGTTTCTTTATTATTTAGCTGCAAATAAATTGGACAGCATGAAATCTAGGAGTTTAATGTTAGTATTTTAACTATGAATACATTTTTAATTTTGCATGTTTTTTGCAGGTGCACTGGTGTGAAATGCACTGTTTGATCTACAACAGTTTGTCTAGTACTTAGTTCAGATGAGTAAGCCAATGAGATGTTAAAGAGCTGCTTCCTGTAGTACTTGGGTTGGTTCCCTAAGATTACATTTCCCTTCTATGTGACTCTGTCAAGTTACTTTACCAGACAGTAATATTGGGTTGCTCCCGAAAAGGGACACATCTCCAGTGGACTGTCCCAGGCTGTTAGAAAATGCATTATACATTTGTCTTTTGAATTCCTACACCCTTCACATAGACACTAATTAGTACATCAGTATATGCTACTTGAGTATTAATCCCAGAAATTTCCTTTTTCACTAAATGTGAGTTTCAAGGGTAGAGAAGTTAAATGTTTCTCATAACTTAGTGTGTTTTCAGTGTGAGCATGTTTATATGTTAGTGTTTTTCTTAGTCTTCATTGTTTGGCGTGATGATCAGAGCCATCTGATCTTCAGCATTCATTATGAAGTTATTGTTGCATATTACTAAGGTACAGTGTTCTCTACAAGATCAGATTGTGAAGGATTTCTGCATTTAGTTAAAAACAGACTGGTAGTTAGTGCAGAGGACTAAAGTTTTAACTTGTTAATTAGTTGCTTCCTGTGGCAAGGGTGCAGGGTTTGAATCTTTCCACCTTCATTTACCTCTCACGTGACACTAAACAAGTCATGTAATCAGACAATTCTCTCAAGCAATTGGGAATTTGGGCTAGGCTCCTTAATGGTCTCCAGAACTGCATGCCAAGTAACTATACAATTCAGGAAATGTTAGGGCAAAATCACAAGCATACAGTTTTTTTTAATGTAACACTAGCAATTTTTTCTTCAAGGGCTTTTCAAGGGCAGAAGTCACTGCATTTGTGGATGCAGCAGCAGCAACCTCTGCATTAGTAATAGTTTTCTTTAATGTGGAATTATTTAGATGACTTTGAGTTCTGCAGAGATTCTGCATATTGACTTGGCATACATTATCTGGTGATTAACATTTCTTATGCATACATAAATATGCTTCTGTTTAAACTCTGCCATAGATGGCTGGATCTTTATACAATTTCATGCAGTTCATCCAAAGTTGCCAATAAAGTACACATAGTTTATTTCTTCATAGCAATAAGGGATGTACACAGTTAAAGAGTCTGTAACTGCTGGTGGCAGTGAAGGTTCTTTACTCTGGCTTTTTAGGACACATGGGCATGTGTGTGTGTGTGTGTGTGTGTGTGTGTGTGTGTGTGTGTGTGTGTGTGTGTGTGTGTGTGTGTGTGTGTTTGTGTGTGCGTGCATGCACTAAGTTGGAATACCTTGGCTCCTGTGTCATTGCATGAAACAAAATTTGAAATACGTGGCTTTGGTCATTATTTTTGTTACAATTTGTTTGACAGAGACATCTAAGAGGGATGCAGTCAACAATGTAGCTAAAATTGCTGGGTTTGGGGGATATCTGTGGTTAAACATGACTGACCCTGCTGAACTGGTAAAGTTAAAAAAGTCATTAGTCTATCTTTGCAGGGCTAATATGTATTGTAAAGCAAACTAGAATACTTTGCCGTGACCATTTTTATCACAATCAGACATGTGATGTGTCCACAATCAATAAAGAGGCCATAATTGTTGAGTATGGATATTGGTATATTATAATGATAAAGCTTGAATGGCTGTGGGGAGGCTTATATCCAGTTCTGATGAAGTCCCTTGAGGATGAACGCTGTTAACTGGTATTTATTGCATTTGGTCAACAAAGTTATTTTATTTTATTAACCAAAAACAAAAGAGGATGAACCAAACCACAGCAGGCAGCAGATAAAAAAAAAATTCTGTTCAATGGTAAGCACTTTCACAGCACATCAAGCTGCTTCATTACATGTCTGATGAAACAGCGTGATGTGCTGCGAAAGCGCTTACCATTAAATGGAATTATTTTTTATCTGCTGCTTGCTGTGGTTTGGTTCATTCTCATTTGTTTTTGGTTTATTCTTGTTCAGCTGTTGGTTGAACCAATTATCTACACCACATTCTTGTTCTTCTGTATTTTATTTTATTATCTGTTTTCTGCTTGTTTTTCACTCCATGAGGCTTGGAGATCAGTCTACATTCTGTTTTTCTGTGGTCCATTACCTTGCCAAGAACCCCATTTGACCATGATCTGGCTCTGCTGGTTGCCATTGTAGTCCTTCAGCCTGCATATGGCAAGATTAAGTCAACATAATGTAATTAATGTGCTATCAGTGCTTCCAACACATGCAGCTCTAGCTTTGAGAATTGCTCTGTTGCAGTCACTGAGAAGAATGGCACAAACACTGGACCATAGTCCCCATAGTCCTTCCTAGACCATCTCTTGCGAAGTGTCTCAATTTTTTTTTGGTCAGGGAATCTCTGCAGTTTCCATGGATAAGCTAAATAGCCTTCCCACTGGCTCTTCTAATAGTATCCAACTACTTCTACTGTCACTTCTAAGAATACAATGTAACTATTGCAACATTTTTTTCATTTTACTTTTATCTATGCATGTATTTGCACTGCTCTATTTAAAACTGACCAGCTCAGCTTTCTGTATATCTTGACACTTTTCTGCTTTTCTACTATAGAGACAAGGTGATTCAATACAACAAAATAAATTTCATATTTTCCATGCATCTACAAAAAACAGATAAATACCAGTAGGGTCATTTACTTAATTATATTATATTATGTTATATTATATCATAGGTTC